>NW_019101470.1:0-8641 GCF_001856785.1 Myzus persicae | reverse complement strand
GGAACGTAGAGTACGATAATATAAATCACTGGCATAGCCAACCAGTCGAGTTCGAATCGTGAAATAGAGACAACAGTCATCTCTACATTTTTAAGTTACATAATTAATTTGATTTACTATAGGTATAATAACCTACCTTATAGATTAAACATAATAAAATAATTGTTTCAACTCGTACTCCGCTACTCCTGTGATCTTCCATATACTACCCTTAAGAACAGGATTACTCAGGTGATAGTGTACTGTATAATATTACTACTTTCTAAATATTGAATAAACCTTGTATACGTTGCTATATCGTGTTTAATTGTGTTAGTTTATGAACGCAGGTCATAAGTTTCTAGGACCTGTAAAATATAACTTAGAAAACTTTATTTTTACCAATTCAACAACCTGGTTCACAAGATCGGTTCGTGTAGTGGGAATAGCTAACCAACTACTCCTTAACTGGATAGTATTAGGTATAAATATCGACAGCCACTTAAGTTTAAATAACCGAGGTAGGCGTGTTGCAGTATACAATGGTTTTATATTTTGGAATTTAAATTTGACCCATCAATTGTATTGTAACTCACACAACATCGTGTTACTCACATCCTAAACTTTTACATTTTATAAAATTATTAATAAAATGTATGGATCAGCCAAGTCAAATATTCGTTGAAGAATAATAAGCTTCAATACAATAATCTATACAAATAAACAACAATACAAATTAGTAGACCGAACTCAAGGTTCTCAAATATTTTAATTATATGCATGTATCTACCTAAGGATGGGCACTTCGATAACAATTTTTTAAGTTAAGAATTTTAATCAATGGCTTACAAAAATGTAATTGATTGTATAGTGTTAAGATTAGTCAATGAAATACATTGGTGTTTAAAGAGTGGGAAGGTTTTTAATGCTCTGCTGTAGGTATAATAGGTGTCGATTGAGTTACTATGATGGATGTGGTGGGCTCGTTGGTAACCTCCCCCCCTGAAATTAATTTAGATAATACAGTGTGAATAGTATGACATTTATGTACTCACATTTTATTTTTGGTAAAAATTTGTTCATTAAATACATACGATAAAGCAAATATTAGAGAAAACTCACGAGTTTGACATAGTTAAGTACCTATTATTTGTCGATTTCAGACAGGTGTACGACTCAATAAACCGTAATAGGCTCTGGAAAGTAATGGATAACATGGAATCCCTGCAAAACTATTGTGACTGGTAAAAGCATGTGTGCTTCAAGTGTTAAGTTTAGTTTAATGGAGAATTATGACAGGGAGACGCTTTGTCCCCGGCATTCTTTAAAATAGAATTAGAGTCAGTAGTGAGAGACGTACTCGATGATGCATCGGATCTAAGCATTGGTGAAGGATGTAAAATAACATAAGCAGCATACCCGGATAACATAATAATTAAAGAAGGAACCGAAGAAAGGGTAATACGGACGGCCGAAAAGCTAATATGTGAGAGGAAAGAGATTGGACTACAAATTAATTATCAAAAAACGAAATACTCAATAATATCTTGAAGACATCATATACACTATCTGCTAGTAGTTGAAGACTTAACCTTCGAAAGAGTATAAAACTTGAAATACATAGGAGTAGATATTAATAAAAAAAAACAAATTACCATGAAGAAATTGACATTAGCATAACTGCAGGAAATAAGTGTTATTTTGTGCCATTATTTAAGTCAAGATTACTGTCCAAAAATACGAAACTAAGACTTTAAAAAGGGCTTATTAGACCTGTAGTCCTGTACGCTAGTGGAGAGTGGGCGTCTACTAAATCGGACGAAAAAAGACCGTTAATATTTGAAATTAAAATGCTATGTAGAACCTATGAACACAAAAGAAAAGAAGAGAAGAACGATGAATCATTACAGAGCTGGGAGAAATATTCAATGAGCCAAACATAGTGGGAATTGTTAAAAGCCCATGGATAACTTGGACTGGTCTCGTATGGTGAGCGGAGGGCCAAACAGTAGATGCTATCACAGTATATGGAAGCCAGACAAAAAATGACCGAGAAAACGACCAAGACAACAATAGATTGATCTAGTTAGAGAAGACCTCAAGCTCCTGTGAATAAGGGTGGGAGAACAACTGGCAAAGTACAGGGAGCGATGGAGATGTGTAGTGGAAATGGAGATGGAACAAGGCCCAGAATAAGCCAAAAAAAAAGTTTCAATCTAATTTTAACTTGAATTATAAAAAAAACGCTGTAAATAAATATTTTTTGATTTTTTAGGTATAGAATTAAATACATACGTTTAATCTAACTTTACATTTTCAATTCTTTTGCTATTCAAGCTATTCAAGTTGAACATTTTATTCATTCTTAACTTCTAACGAATTTTTAAATTTTAAATTGAATACACTTTTCTAATATTTGAACTTCAAATACTTGCGAAAAAAATCCTGAATATATGAAACGCAAATAACATTTTAATGATATTTATAAAAAGAAATTAAAAATTAAAAATATAATACTCAATGCAGATATACCAAAATGAATTCGGGTCTATAGTATAGTTTATTTTTACAGCAATTAGAGAAGTATTCAATAGAAATAATAATGAAAGTATGTACGAGTATAACTACTAATTAGTGTGTAATAAAAATAAAAATTGATTACATTATTAAGTACTTTAATAGTAAATATGTAGTGTCTGTATTATATTATATTCAATGACAAACAAAGCACGGTCGTACGTAAAACAAAAATATGATGTTAGTATGTTGTAACAATATTAAATTTGATGTTGATTTTGAAAACACGATAATTAAATTTAAAAAAACAATTTTGGTAAGTAGAATTAGGCCAAACGTATGTTTGCGACAGATTAAAGCAACGACCAAGAAAATTAAGTCCTGGGATCGGCTGAAGCCTTGATTGAACCACAATATGTCATATTCTTACATCAGAACAATGCGTTGTGTGAGCTTATGAAAAAACCTAAAAATAAAGTTTTTTCAGGGATGAACTGTATTAAGTCTATATTAAGTATATAAGTCTGAAGTGTCATGTGTTGGGCATAATATTTTAGTAATTTTTTTTTATTATTATTATTTTTGACTACATTTTTGTGTCTCGGAAAAAAATATTTGTATAATTTATCAAAACCTCAAAACTCGAAAATATTCGATTATTAATAACAATGTTCATTTTTTTCCTGATCATCTAGGTACAAGATATTTGTCTTATACTGGTGTATATTCTTTGATTTAGAGGGTTGACGTTGGTTAATACAAAAAAATAATATTTATTGATATATACAATATACAATTTCAAAGTGTACATTTTGGTAAATCTTTCTTAATCCAATTCCTCAGTTACATCACAGTGCAAAAACATATGTTATAACCTTTTTATATAAAAAAAAATTATACATAAAAAATAAAATAAAAAACAAAAAAAAAGAAATATAAAAAATATAAATTTTATTTTTACTTATTTATACTAAGTGGGCATACGACATGTTATACATAAATGTAGATATTTACTTAAAATGTTTCACCTGAAGAAAAATGTGTACAATCCATAGAATATTCTTAAAGTGCGACAGACTTTTTTGAAGTAGAATGTAGTTAAACAAACACAATTGGAAATCATTATAATTTTTAATTTTTACAGATAAGCCACAGCGATTGTCATTGGCGTTGTTTGGTACGTATATTATATTTTAGTGTGTATTTAAATCAAATATGATACTAAATACTTTAATAGTAACTAAGTTGTGTCTAAATATATTCAGTGACAAACATACCTCGGTTGATCATAAAATACAAATATAGTGTTAGTGTTCGAACCAGACATCGTCAGCTAATTGTTAAATAATTAGAGTAACCCAGTTATAAGCGCGCCTGCGCCGTCGCCTCTTTTCCCCTTTCGCGCCGTCTCATATGGGCCAGTTTTTTCTCATTGTTTCCCGTATTCAGTGCTAATGGAACTTCAATCCGCCAGTTGCGCCGCAACCTAACCTTTGGAAGGCTGCAATTAAAAGTACCGGGACACACTTGAAGAAAGTCGTGTTAGCACAAACATATACAGTCGAGGAGATGACAATACTGGTAATAAGAATTGAAAGTTTCTAAAATGGTCGACCCCTACAATAACCTCACAACAGTGACTCCAGAACACTTCCTAATCGGGCAACCACTCTTAGCCCCCAACGAAAATATCATAGATGTACCAATTAACCGGTTAAGACGTTGGCTGATTCGTCAAGCGCTACAGTCATTTTGCCATCGTTGAAGCCACGAATACACACAAACTCTGCTAGGACGCAAGAAGTGGTTCAAACCAGCGGAGAACCTGTCCGTAGGTGATTTAGTCATAGTTCATACAGCTAATCATCCACCGATGTCATGGCAACTGGGGCGCATTTCAGAAGTACATCCAGGTCCCGACGAAGTTATACGCGTCGTAATCATCCGCACAGCCGACGGCATTCTCAAGCAGCCAGTTGTTAAGGTTACCGTTTGGTAACTACCAGTGTAAGATGACCGCCGCTAGGAAAATTGATGGATTTGGACGTTCCATATCCTTATCCAATACCTACTATTTATACCTTTATTGTATAAGTTATAATTATTGTATTGTTTTTTTTTTATTTTTTGTGTTATTTATATATATCCACGAACATGGTTTGTCTGTTTGATATTCATGTATATTTGTTATATTATTAGAAGTTGTAACATCATAACCCATAAGTTTCGTTTGAAAGGCGTCATTTCGAGGTGGGAGGATGTTCGGACCAGAGCTCGACAGCTAATTGTTAAATAATTAAAGTAACCCGGTTGTTAGCGCACCTGCACCGTCGCCTCTGAGCCCTTTTTGCACCGTCTCTTATGAGCCAGTTTTTTCTTTCTTGAGTGTCGTCACGACCCCGACACCGTTTTGCCATTGGTGGCACGTCACGGGTGAGGAATTGGTCGTCTTAGTGAATTTTACAAATATGGTGCCTATGGACACTCTGTATGGCCTTACGTGTACATATAATATATTATATGGTCAATCGACTTCATATTGTGTTTTTCTTTGTGTGCACACGAGTGCAATAATATCAATAATATATTATCTATACCAGTGCGGGCGGTGTGTAGAACCGTGACACATTGTTTTTCATGGTGCGCCGGGGACTAATCGATTAACGATACCTCTTTTTGTTTTATTATTTACATTGCGGGCGGGTGCGAAGTGTCTGCGTCGGACCTTTTGCTTTCGATTTAGTATTAAGTATTATATTGTGGGCCAACCATCTACACGTGGGTTGCAGGATCCCGGCAGTTCAACAAAATTGGGCCCTTTTGGAGGTTTAGGTTCGGTAACGCCTTATCACATGTGTGAAACTCGATATTTTATATCATTTTTTTATCAATAATTATATTACTATAATCAATATTATTACTATTTATTGTATATTATCGCTGATTAGGCTCCGATTTAGTATTATTATAACAATACATTTGCTTTATATATTAGGTGGGCACCTACTACCCATATTATAATATTTGTATACATAATTCTTATTTTCACTTGTGTGATGTGTTATTATTTAACACAGTCCACTGATATCTTTTTGGTTATAACAATCTGGATTTTATTTTATTTATTATTATTAACTATTGGTTTGTCGCCTATTAATATTATTTAAAGAGAAATACAGTAAACACATTACAGATACTAGGTAGAATGAAGTTACAATTGTTGTTATTCATATTGGAGATTTGATACAAAATATTTATAGTTTTGTATCATTACCTAAGTGAAAATTATAACATAGATTTAAAATATCAAAGAAATGGTTCAGCTAAAACTTGTTATCAAAGATTATCTAATATTATCATTTTCGAACCCAGAGTGTCTCGTTATGGAACTATATATTTTAATATTTTTTTAAATTTATTTATATTTTTCCATGATCTTATTAGAATTAGGAAATTTAAAAATATTTTAAATTAAAATCAATTTTTATTTTATTTCAGAATATTTAGGTACGTAACTTAATATATTTAGTAGTTTTAGTATGATTTGAACGTTTCTTTTGTTTGATTTTGTCAAGAAGCATTTTACCTACACGATCTCATTCCGTATTATCAGTTGGGTGCCATTAACTATGCCAGGTTTGTCTCCCTCGGTCAGATCATGAAAATAACTGTTATGCTCACGTTTTTTTCTTATTTGAATGTTCGTAATATTATAATGTACAAGATGTTTTAGTTCGAACAACTCACCTTCAATGACACAGGAGTTAGTTTCGGTGTTTGTTGTTCACGTATCATTCACTGGTCCAAATGAGGTCTTAGGCTTAGCCCTGAACCAGGTCTGCCGTACCTATCAATATGTTTGTTTTATCAACATCATGGTGATTTGTTATTATAATTATTTTCACTATTTTCATTGTGAAGTAGTAAAAGATAATATTAAATTGCCCTCTTATAACAAGTTCATTCGGAATTATTTTACGGAAATAAAGTTTTATAGTATACTATAAAACCTACCTGTTATTTATGTGAATAATAAGAGAAATACCAGTCCTCAAAATTCGAGGCACAACCGTGATAAATTTAAGCGGATTATGAGACAAAACAACAGTTTTATTTTTTTGGTTTATTTTTGAACAAACTTTAATAAAATTGAAAAAAAGTATCGATAAGATTTCTCAGTACTGGCAAATTTGATGATATTTCAAAATTAATAGCTCACTAAAACTTTTATATTATTCCAGTTCGTCACGGTACGTAATCATTGTTATTTTGTAAAATATATTTTTATTATAATTACATAATTCTCATGAGGTTTTCCATTAAGGTTTTTTAGTTATTATAAAATCGCCATAAATATTTTATACTAAAAAGCCACCTGTTTTTGGAGAGACTAATGAAATACTTCTTGACGCTTCATAGAAAATTCCCGAACATATTCAAAAGTGCAGGTTTTATTTAAGGGGGCTGCACCGTAGCATATTTTAAGGAGTACTATTTAGGCAATTCATGTGACATATAAATTAATACTGTATCTATAATCGTGTTTTCGCGCTTAACCAAATGTAACCTGGTTACTATATTTTATAAACAAGTCGTTTTCGCGGTTTTGGTTATATTTTTGGTAATAACTTTTGGTTTTAGGTAACTGATAATTTGTAACCATCAAAATGAAATGGTTATATTGTTTGGTTATTGATAATAGACAAAATAATATGATGATATTAATTATTTACATTTTAAAATAATTTATTTTATTTGTTCCACACTTTCGCAACGTAATGGCATCCGAAACCGAAACCGGAACGTTTTTAAACTATATCCTGTCTGATGGTGAACAAATATTTTCGGAAGATAAGTCTCATATCCTTTGCAATGTGATAATTCAAGGTACATATAAAAAAGAATTTAACTATTTAAAATTACAAAACTATGGTTACATTATTTCAAATGTATATCAATTAGAAATATAATTTCGGTTAAAAATACATTGAACAAATTAAAATTTTGATTTGATCGGCTAGTGCCAGATCAAATCCACCTATAATGTAAATGCTGTTTAACTATTTGTTTGTTTGAACAAATTGAACATACCATGACAGATACAAACATATTTAATTTATATATTATGTTATCATAGACAAAGAATGTGAAATGTGGGTACCAGCATCATCTTTGGTGGACGGATTAGATGAAGATTTGAATTCTAATAATGAAAAACTGTCAGATAATGGTAAATTTATAAAATTTTAATTTAATTTTTTTAAACTGTTTTTTTTTAGTATGATAGGTCTATAAGAAAAAAATTAAAACCTAAGCATTCAATGTGCATTCTTTACATTTATAATTTTTGTGTTGTAGAGTTAAATATTTCTAATGATGAAATATGGTGTTCACGCAAGCCCAAACCCCAAGATGTTAAAGCTACTGAAGACCTTTTGAATATAATCAAGCTTGAAGGTATTCAAAAACAGTTACTAGATAAAAAGACTCCAAAGTATAAAGTATGGGAAAAAATAGCTCTAAAACTGCAAGAAGATCATGGGTATGTGGTAAGTAAATCTTTAAAAGACAGTGGAATGAAATGCCATCAAAAATGGAGGAATTTAGAAAAAGCATATATGGCCTTTATTCAAAATAGTAAGAAAACAGGAACAGGAAAGACCAAAACTCCAGCATACTTTGATTTACTTCATTCCATATTAGGTAGTAAACATAAAGTAAAACCAGCCATCTTACTAGATACTTTGGAAATAGATAACTCAGTTTTTAATGAAACTATTGTTGAAAAACCACTAAGCATTGAACAAATGCCAATAGAAAAGAAAAAAATATTATCTGATGATGAAGATATTAATAATGAAACAAGTTCACATTTCAAAAAAATTAAAACTTCTACAAAACCAAAAGATTTAAAAAAAGAACTTATTGATGAAATACGATTACAACATCAAGAAGATATGGCATTACAACAAAAATTAATTCAAATATTTGAAAAATCAGTAGAAGAACAAAAAGAGCAATGTCTTATTTTAAATAACGCTTTGCTAGCTATTGTAGAAACTATTAAAAAACAGTAATTTCTACAAATCACTTACCTTATCTTTATATAAGCCACTGCCGTGACTAAAATTATATTATTAAGTTT
>NW_019101469.1:2722-8672 GCF_001856785.1 Myzus persicae | reverse complement strand
GTCACAAACCTATTCTTATTATGGTTTAAAATAATTTATAAATTACAAAAAAAAAAATGGCATAAGGTTATATAATTATTATGTTCTGTCATTGTCTGATTTTTGTTAGCTCTGATTCATTGTGTTTTAAAATAATTGTTTGAAACTAACTTAACAAAATCATACGTACAAATGTGATTTATACATAATAATTATTATTATATATTATTTTTTTTTAATATATGATATATATTTTGTTTTGGCCGAAAAGGGAATCAGTCTAAAAAAAATTGGTCGAAAAGTGAATCGGCCGAAAAGTGAAGGGTACGTTTTTGGTCGAAAACGGCCTCACCCCATCCAAAGATCATAACAGATTTAGGTACTTCATGGACTATGATCTTAACAAAGTTTAATATGAAGATCTGATAAATGAAATAACTTTTGTGCTAATCAATATTTTTTTATTTTATTTTTATCATTAATTTATTGAAGCTGTAGTCTGCACGTGTCATAGGACGTTTTTTTAAATTTTTAATACTGAAAATAGAACGAAAAGAAGTTATATTGTTATGCTATACCTATACGGCTATACGTATGATATATAAACAAAAATATTATAAATATTGATCAGAACATAAGTTATTTCGTTTATCAGATCTTTCTGTTACATTGCATGCCATATATTGTTAAAACTAAATAGTCAATATAAAAACAATGAAGTTGAAAAATATATTATATTTATTTTTTCTTACAATCGCTGTTAGGGTTAACAAAAATCTATACCATATAAATATGTTGTTATAAAAATATTTATGTGCTGACTGTCGACTAACAATTCAACGCACATATTGTATTAAATTATGTATGGTTATTTCAATAGAAATAATTAATATGACTATTATAAGCTTAAAGCATCCCCAATATGCATTTATGCTATACACCAATATATAACAAAGGTACCGTTATAAAGTGATATAACATTCGAGTTGTACGACTGCACGCCTAAAATCAGTTTCAAACTGTCAATTTAAGAGTATATGTAGAATACGTGTTTAAGTCTTTGGGGCGTCGAAGTTACCAACATGAGTTAACTAGAGACGCCAAATTAAAAGATAGATTTTTTTTTTGTTATTTGATTAAAAAATATATTTTATATTTTACAAAAAGAGTTGAAACAGACCCCTAATGCTATATTTTTCATAAACTTATGTCAAACTTGTTAGTTATAATGGTGGCACGTAAAATCTTGGATATTTTAGCTGAAAATACATCAATATATTATCATAGCAATTACCAATGTGTAAAAAAGATAGGCATTATTTATCCTGGAGTCAATTATGAGTCACTAAAAATAAAAACCATATTTATTTTTAGCTCATTGTTTTTTTTTTATTTGATAAATGTGGAATATTTACGAATGTATTATAACCTAATTCTCGATTTATTGTCATTTGACTCTGCATTATTGTACGTGTTATTTGGTCATTAAAACAGTCCTATTTTATTTGATCAGTTTGTTTAAATATTTTTATCTCTTAAAAATTATTTTACAATTGTGTTTGCTTAATTTTTTTTTAAAAATGGAACACGACGGATTCTACTATAAAATCAATAAAACCATTGGTGGTAAAAGGTAAGTCACACTCAGTTTTTTATTATTAAAAAGTTATAGAAATATATATAAAACGGTATTACAGCTACTATGTCTGTGCAACACCTAATGTATACTGTAAAGGCACACTAATCCAACTGGAGAACGGCACCATCATACCAAAAAAAGTTCACACACATTTAGCTTATGGTCCAACATTTAATTAACAACAACTTATAAAACATTTTAGGACAACTTTAATTGAAAGGTCAAAGATAGAGACTAAAGCTCTAAAAGTTATTTATGATGAGGAATCATTTAGGTAAGGGTAACTTATAAATTATAATGCACTTTAAAATTCTTAAATATAAACAATATTTTTGTGAAATGCAAATTTGATAGAAATCAGGAAGCTGCTTTAAATTATAGTTGGCCAACAGCAGAGTCTTACATGCGGCAGGCCAGAAGAAGTGTTTGTCCAGCATTACCATCCACACTACGGGAGTTGGGCGAATATTTAGATTTAAATGCTAACAGGTAAGATTATATAGTTAATACAATTTAAAATTACTGATTATTGTAATTTAAGTACCTCATTTATAGGTATCAATGTAATAATTCGACATTCTACCAAGAAATTATTAGTTCTGTCGTTCATCAAGGTGCCACAGAACTACACGCTGACGCCACTTTCAAAGTAGTTCCATCAATTCCCTATTGCAAACAATTCTTTATGTTGCATTTGATTCTGCAAAATCATGTAAAATATTATAACTGTTAATTACCAATCAATTCCAATTAATTATACGAATAAAACCATATACAATATTGTTTAGTCTATACCTGTATGCTTTGTTTTAACGGAAGTGAAGACTAAAGCTTCATACAGGAAAGTGTTGGAAAGATTCTAATCAAAATTTTATGAGGTCAGACCATTGTCTATTATGATCGACCGCACAACGCAATGTCTTCTCCGACATATGTCCAGAAGCAATGGTATATTCTTGCTGGTTCTATTTTGTACAGTTTTGAAATTATTTTTGTATCAGTTGTTATATTTAATTCTTCACATTTTATATATTATTAAATTAATTTATTTTAGAGTTTGCAGAAAAATATTTAAAAAATGGGCTACTCAAATTACGTTCAGCAAAAGAGAGAGGCTAAAATGTGTTTGAGAATGTGAGCAGTGTTAGCACTATTGCCTCATCATCAAATTGAGGAGGGATTTCAACAGATTAAAATCCATGCCCAAAATAATAATGTTTTGATGCCAAGATTTTTTACATATTTTAACAGGTAAATTTTATATAAGCTATCGAGTTAATGATATATTAATGATTGGAAAAAAAATTTTCAAAACAATCTAATAGTTTTTAATTTCTACAGTTTTTGGCTCACTCGAAAAGGTCCAGAGTGCTTTTCAGTATTCAATCAACCGCGGCGCACCAATAACAACGTTGAATGTTTTCATTCAAGTCTTAAACAGACTTTTCAGGTGACACACCCAAATTTGTGGAGAATGTTGGGTGAGTTTTTTTTACTAATTTTTCAAATTAAAAAAAATAGTAAAATGTGGATAAAAAATAAAAATTGTATATATTTTCTTTTGGGAGAATCTGAAAACAAATTAAATTTTTATAATTAACAATAATTAGCTTTTGTTATTAATAATGTAATCTTAGATTTATATGTATTTCTATATAGTGACACAGAAATAGTTATATAATTATAATATGTATTTAGGTATTAGTTATTTTAGCTATAAAAAGAAAAAATCTAAAGAAAAGAATTACTTAAATCATACAATTTTATTTATTTTTACTTTTTAAGACTTCTTTGTATACCTACCATTTCTGTCTTTTTTATTTTAAATCGAGATAGTGTAATAGGTATATAAATCTTTAATACATGTTGATATTAAGCATAGGTAGCCATTTATAACACAAGTAGGAAGGATTTGTAATTGATAAAATATACAGTATAACTCTTAAAGTATAACTGATTAAATTTAATTGATAAAACATAAATATTGAAACTAAATAGTTTTTTTGTTAATAATAAATTTAAACATAAATAAAATGTATTCAATTTTTTATAGTTTCTACCCAAATTTACAATAGGTACATATAAAAAAAAATACCGGTAATCAATAGTAGGTTTCTAGTCATTTATTGTATAGAATTCGTGTTAAAATAAATGTTGCTTTAATTAATAATTTAGTAACTATATTTTTAGGCATAATATTTAGAAGGATTAAAGAGCATATAAATCCAACACCTTATAAATTGTAATTGTTATTTGCTATTATAAGAAAATACTCAAAACCATGTATGTGTGTAAATATAGGTTAATGAATATTATAAAATTAAAATTAATGTCCCATGGAAATAAATAATTAAAATTAAATGTTGATTTTACCTACCTAGAACACTTGAATAACTTATCAATGAAGCAACATATTGTGGTGAAGCAATTGGCAGCAGGAATGGCTACAACACGGAGCACAAAAATGAAATTCATTTTAAATAGTCTTCGTATTAAGCATGCAACAGTTCTGCTTACCACAGGAGCAATTACAATTAAAGAGTTCTTGATACAGTGCTCACACTGTGTGGATGGTTACTTAACAAGAGAGTTGAACTGGCAAGATGAAAGTGAAGGTACCTATAATAAAATATAGAGTAAAATCAATTATCCAAGTAGCTATATATAAATATCATAGAGCATGTACATTTTACATGATTTCTTAGTATTTTATTAAGGACCATTATGATCCTCACAAAATCATATACAATTATTACTTTATAAAATAATTATTTATGTTTCAAATTAAATTATTATTCTTGTTGAGATTAAAACTTTAAAAAAACTAAAATGTAGGTACCTATTTTATCAATGAATAATAAATAGACATTAATAACTAATATTATATACATTAAAATAACTTAAAGTATTTTATTTGCATATAAATAGTTTTGGTCTTTAACTTCTCAATAGATTCTGAAGAAGAAGCTGATATTAATGTGATTAATGTGATTAATGCACCTGTAGTTGAGGTTGTTGAAGATCTTCTATTGAATAACAATGTTGTTGATAATTCAGAAAGTAAGTTATAACTTAATCTTCCACTTATACTACCTTCCTAAAATGTAAAAATGTAAACTTAACTTATGTCATTGACAATGATCTAGGTATTTTTCTTACCATAATTTATACATAACATATTATTTGATATTCCAGTAAATGATCCTGAACAAGAAGTTCCAGCAGACGTTGAAAATCAAGCTGTCAATAATATACTGAGTAATTATCTTCTTACTTCCTGCATATTATTTTATTTTTATATTTAATTTAATTTAGATCCAGAAGAAGAATATAATGAGGCAGATTTCTTTGTGCCTGAGGATTTGGCCTTGGCCATTTGGGAGGAGCAATATGGTAATGATAAAGAACAAGAAATACCATATGCTCCTGTTCCTCAAAATATTGTGACCATGTTTCCTCGTAGAAATGAAGAGGGTCTATGTGTTGTGTGTAGAGATGGTGTGAGAACACATGCACGTATACCGTGTGGGCATAGAGTTCTGTGTATCTGTTAGCGTTAATGTATGAAATTCCGTAATTCTATAGAATAACTAGTTATTTTATAGAATTACGGGTACTTTCAGTTAATGTATTGAATGAATCCATAAATATATACTTCAACTAGTTATTCTACATACCAACTAGATATTTTATAAACTAACAATAATGGTTTAGTTAATGTATTTAAAACTATTATTGAATAAAAGTTTTAATCAAATTACAAATTACAAAATACATTTTCATTGATCAGCTTAGAAATTTCGTTGTTTATGTTACTATATTTGACATCGTTGCGACTAGCAAGTCTAGCGATGTTTTTAATAGATAGCTCTATTCTTCTCAGTGTAGGGGGGGGTACGCCGGCTATGTTATAAATGCTGAGTATGGGACTGCTCCGGAAGGCACCTATTGCTAGTCTTAATCCGATATTATTAACCGTATCAATCAGTTTTAGGGTTGATTTGGCTGCTGTTCTATATAATAATATTGACCCGTAGTTAATTTTTGATTGAATGATTGCGTTGTATATTTTTATTAGAGATTTGGAATCACCGCCCCATGAAGTGTGTGATAATATTTTGATTAATTTTATTGAGCTGCTTGTGGTTTTTTTTAAGTGTTTTATGTAGGGAGACCAAGTTTGCCGTTTATCGAATATTACACCTAACATTTTAACAGATTCTTTGTTGGTAATTGGGGTATCATTTAGTTTAATGGCTAGTTTAATGGTTGTATTTTTTATAATTGTATCAAATTTGGTTTTCATTTTAAAGCACACTTATTAGTTATTAC
>NW_019101469.1:0-1596 GCF_001856785.1 Myzus persicae | reverse complement strand
TAAACTAAGAATCGTATAACAACATAATACCTTGTTCCTCTACAAATTATTTTTACTTTCAACCCAATATGACCAAATTTAACAATTTGACAGAGTTTTTAAATGTATCCGCCTTTTCTTGACCACCCTGTATAAGATTATTAAATAGGAAAAATAAAAAATAAAACAAAAGAATAAAAGAAAGGAAAAGATTTATAAATCATAATTAAGTGTAATATTGTCAAACTGATTAAGCTTAATATTTAATTTTAATGAGTTAATATTATTAAAGTTAAAAAGATTTAAGTTTAATTTACGACACAGCAATGTACATTTGTAAATAGGACTCTGAGATGTTACAGTCTTATAAAATTTAATAGAATTGAGATTCGAATGACATTTATTTCTAATATTATAATTATGATCTATGGTATTTAAACAATGTCTGTATTTATATACAAGTAAAAGTAAAGATTTATTATATAATATTGATATGCGTTGTACATTAAAGTCAAGGTATAACTGATTCGTTGGGTATAAAAAAGGCTTCGAGTTAATAACTTTTATTAAACTGTTAATAGTTGTATTTAACGGAGTTAAATAATCTTTATAGGTAACACCCCAAAAAGGCAATCCATAATAAACTAAAGACTGAACTAAAGATATATATATATATTTCTCAGATATTTAATATTTTAAACCTATTTTAAGCTTTTAAAATTATAAAATAGTTTTCTGATAGTAATTACCAATTTATCTACATGATAATTCCATTTTAGTTTTTCATCGAATATTAACCATAAATATTTAAAATGATTTACTCTTTGAATATGTTGACAATTACATGATACAATTTTATTTTTACAATTAATGGAATGTGGACATATAAAAGATTATGTATGTTAACTGAATCAGATCTAAGATTAAATAATATATAGTTAGACTTTTTTAGGTTTGACTCTAAAAAAATATTATCATACTAACTCTGAACAATATCTAATGAATGATTTGGGCCTTACAGGATTTTAATGACAACACATTTGAAATGCCCTTATGTTGCAGATCTCAAAAATGATGTTTTTAAATTTTTTTTATGTACATTTAATACTTTTTATGTTTTAATTTTGTTACAAATTATAATATACCTAATCCAAGATTGCCAAATTTGTTTAACATATGATTTTTTAACAGGTATGGGTACCTAATTTTATATTTATTGGAGTGATTAATAAATTAGTAGGTATTATGAACTGGAACTTCCAAAAAAACTAACCAATACTTACCAAAGCTAGGTAACCAATATTTAGATTAAACATATTAAAACTGGATATGCTTATGAATTACAATAAACAGTAAACTATGCATGAATGAAAAAATAATAATTTATTTATCTTCATCTTTACCTAGATGAAATTATATTTATCTGGGCTTAACACTGATTTTCCTTAATGGTTTATTGTGCATTTGTATGATGTGAAAAACGTTCAAATTAAAAAAAAATAGGAGGTAGGTACTGACTGGAGGCTTGTCAAAATCAGGAATAAAATGAATTAGTATTGTTTAACCACATGAAAGATGTATCATAGAAACTAAAAAAACTAACAGTATATTTCATAG
>NW_019101468.1:0-8664 GCF_001856785.1 Myzus persicae | reverse complement strand
CGCAGAGTATTAAAAAATGAAAATATTTACATACACAAACCGAGAAAGGATCAGTGTGATATTTGTACTGTACATAAAACAAAAATTGATGCAGTTGATGAAATAACTTACCAAAATCATATACAAAGAAAAGATAACACTAGAACTGAGAAAAATAAAAAAAAGATTGAGGCATCTGATAAAAACATTGTGGTAACTATGGACTTGGAAAGCTTTTTATTGTGCCCCAATACACTTGCATCATCAATGTTTTACAAGCAAAAGCTTCAAGTCCATAATTTTACAATATACAACCTGGGTGATAAGCCAGTTACATTATATGTGTGTCATGAAGCCAATGGAGGAGTAACTGCTAATGAATTCATATCATGTATTGTAGATTTTATAATGAATTTAAACCAAGATGTAGAACAAGTTACTCTTATATCTGACGGTTGTAACTATCAAAACCGAAACAAAAGCTTAGCCAGTGCTTTAAGATTGTTGTCAAAAGAAAAAAATGTTGATATTGAGCAATTATTTTTATGTAAAGGTCACACAATGATGGAGGTAGACAGCGTTCATTCAACTTTAGAACATTATTTTAAACCTCCACTCTACTCTCCATCAGACTACATCACCAGAATGCGAATGGCTAGACCCAGTCAACCATATAATATTAAAGTGTTAGACTACAGCTTTTTTAAAAATTATGATGCAATGTGTGACATAACTTCATTACGTCCAGGTAAAAAAACTGGAGATAAGGTAGTTACATATTTGTGTCAATTAAAATACAGTCCATCATCTCAAAATATTCTATATAAAACCAACACTAATGATAACTGGGAAAATCTACCAATAACAACTAAAAATCAAGTAACTACCTATACAAAAAGTACTAGATCAAAAACAGCAGCCACCACAATTGAAGAAAATGTTCAAATAAAACTATTGTCCGATGTACCTAATTTGTACTCAGCTCCATTACCAATAACAAAGGCAAAATATGATGATTTGCAATCTCTTAAAAAGGTATTACAATTCAATATTTATGTACATAATTTAATATTAATGCTCATTTTAGTAGCTACAATTTAACTAGACAACATTATTAGATTATACGTTTTATTGATGCACATTAACCATTAACAATTTATTTTTAAGGTCATAGAGAAAGATCACCACTCATTTTATGACAATTTAAAATACACGGAACTTGGCAGAAAAACCAAATAATTTATTGTATCTTGACATAATGGTGATTTTTAAATGTACTATGTTCCTTTTAACTTTTTATTTTAATTGTATTATATGATTTCAAGAAACAGAAATACTGAAAAAAGTTTGTTATACCTACTTATTATTATTATTACATTTTTAGTTTAAAATTGTTAACATTTTTAATGACAACGACTGATAAAATATTTAAACATAAGTACCTATGTGCATTATTATTATAAGTTTTAAGTTTTTAACCAAAAATTATGTATTTAACTGTTACTTTTTATTTTTATTTTATAATGTGGTTTTTCAAAAAACAGAAAAAGTTTGTTATTTTGTATTATTATTAATTATTATAATATCAATTTAATAACCATGTATTTAATATTTATTCCTAACTACATTTTTAGTTTCCTGTATCTTTATTAGGTATTACAGAACATTTAGCCAGGGTCAAATTTGGTCTAAGGTTTCTATAATTTATAGAATGCTATTAGTTAGTTATTGATGCATATTGAGGTAGGTATGTTTCTTTTTAGGTATTATAAAATTGAATTTTAAACTATTAGTTAACCTGACTATAAATAATATTATATTATAGATCTATATAATTAAATTAATATGTTTATTAATATCATTTTTAAAGATTCATTACTATTTTACAATACATAATATTAAGTAAGCAGTAAGTTTATACTTTGTATAGTTGAAATAATATAGACATAAAACCTCTTATGTGTAAAGAAAAAAAATATATACACAATTATTAACCTCCTATGTGTCAACAACAAACCTCTTATGTGGTGTTTCAGAATAAAAAAATACTATCAAAACCTCTTATGTGCATAAATCTTAACAATATGCTTAATATCTCCTTTGGATAAAACAATATAATAATAATAATAGTTCAATTTCATTTCTAAATATATTTTACACAATATAAACATTTTTTGAAATTTTTATATTCAATACTTATTTTTTAAACTGCTAAAACGTTTCTCCTGAAAAACTTGGTTTTTTTACATAGGAGGTCTTTCACGCCAAGCGACGATGTGTTCTCTGGGATGAAACCAAAGGTGGTCGTGGTGGTAACGAAATTGCATCGTGTGTGTTGAAGTGGGCCCTACAATTAAAAGAAACCGAATCTGATATTATTGAAGAATTAACTATATGGTCAGATAATTGTGCCGGACAGAATAGAAATTTTATGATAGTTACTTTGTATGTGTGGCTGTTGAAAAAAATGACAAATTTAAAAATAATAAACCACAAATTTCTTTTGAGGGGTCACACCCACATGGAAGTAGACAGTGATCATTCTATTATTGAAAGAGCAAAAAAAAAATTGAACATTCAAGTATAATGACACCATGGGATTGGCAACAATTTATTAGGTCTTGCAAAAACAAAAACCCTTTTAAGGTAATAAATATGGAACTGGAAGATTTTTTGGATTTTCAATGTCTATACAATTCTAAAAATTCTCCATTAATATATAGAAGAAAAGAAGTAAAGATATCTGAAATTGTTCATTTGCGTTTAGAAAAAGAAAAGGAAGGACTATTAATGTTTAAAACAGACTTTGCTGAAAAAGAATATAAAACAGTGTCCCTAAACAGAACCACCAGAAGTTCAGTTTGGCCAGAACAATTACCACAAGTTGCAAGTGAGCCTAAGCCTATAAGTAAATTAAAATACCAAGATTTGCAAACAGCTCTTAAGTGGGTGCCAAGAATATTCCATGACTTTTATACAAACATGAAATGTGATGATAAAATTGCTGATTACCCAGAATAAAACTAGTCAGTTATTATTACTTGTTATTACTCTATTACTATGTTATTTTATAAAAAAAGTTTCCTATTTATTTTCAAGTATAACCTATAACATAAATTTTAATTTTGATTAAATTGTGTTCTTATGACGTTATATAATAATATTATTTTATGTACTTATTACTTTTATATTGTTATGTAATAATTATGTTTTTTAATCTGAGGAAAAATTATTTTAGTTTATTAAGTTTTCAATATTGAATTAAAAAAAAGTTATATAAAATGTGTTAATGAATTTAAAAATGATTCAATAAAATTAAATATATTCTATTAGTATTTATAAAAAATTCTGATTGAAACATTTTCAAAAAATGAAGACACAGAAAAACAATTTGACCAAAAATCCATGTTAAAAACTTTGTTTTGCCTCTCCTGAAAAATTTACTTTTTGTGACTTGCGTTAGTTGACTTCTGTGGTATTTCTGTACTTCTTCTATTGCGCGTGGCCTCGAAACGTATATGTTCATAGATATATAACTACTTATATGAATATTATTAAAATAGTTCACACTAAAAGTGTTGTGTTGACTCTGTAGAGATGACAACGACCAGATAAGCAAGGGACATCCGGCGTGTGCAGCGCGTGGTCGCCCACGGAATGACCTTATATGGTAAAGTAGTAGGATAATAGGCAGGGATATGATCCAAGGATCACCATTATAAAAACGTCGCTCGAATAGGCTTCGGCAGACGGACCAGCAACACCGAGCTAGACGGACCAACACCAACGAAGAGCTAGGAGCTAGGATATGAAAGTCACATCTAGCTAGTCTTCATTATTTAAAATAGTCATTTTGGACTTAGTAAATTTATTGTGTTTTGTATTAATTAAATAAAAAGTATTCAAATTATAAAGAAAAACCAAACTCTTGTTCATTTATTCTCAACACCATCAAAAGAGCGTAGTCAGATTGTTACAAAATCAATGTCACAAACTAGGTGGGCTGATGCAGTGAATGCAGTGAAAAACAATTACAAAGCTTTATTATGTATGTTAAAAGAAATAAATTTCAAATGTTTGATACCTGAAGCTATAGCTAAATGTCGTGGACTTCTATATTAACTTAAAACCATTGAGTTTGTTTATTGTTTAAATTTAATGTAACCAATTTTACAATTGATACTAAAAGTAAGTTCATCTTTACAAGCTTCGAACTTAGAACTTTTTACTGCTGTTTCACTTATACATGCCTTAAGATCTTCATTAAACTCATTAAGGAATTCGCCTCAAGAAATGCAGTCTATATTTTTGAATACAGAACAAATGTGTAGTGAAAATAATATTGAAATACCTACTGTAAAAAATAGAAAAGTTTCAAAAAAGAGAGATGATATGCAGTGTTCTACATCACAACATATTTATCTTACAAAGAGTGAAGAAATGAAATTAACTGTTGTTTTTCCATTATTAGATGTGTTATTATCTGGAATTGATGATAGATTTAAACAAGAAACATCTGATTTAATAACTGTGATTGGACAGTTAATTAACTTAGAGTTGAATTGCAACTCATCTTGTGTATACATACTAAAGAATTTGCTAAATATTCAAACACAAGATCTATTTGTAGAGATAAAGCTTTTAAAAAGTATTGAGGACACACAAAAAGGAACATCATCAGATTATGTTTATAAGTGGCTTGATTGGTTAGCAATAGAAGGAAGATCCGATACTTTCAAGACATTTTATAACTGTCCAACATATTTTGTGGTTATACCAGTGACCAGTTGTGGATGCGAAAGAAGTTTTTCAAAAAAGTCAATAGTAAAAACCAAATTAAGAAGCACAATGGCACAAGAAAGGCTCAATGCATTATTATTTTTATTTATAGAACAAGAATATGTGAGTAATGCAAGTGGTGGCTATTAGTATTTGCAAGTGAAGCAATGAAATGGGGGAGCTTCATAGTGATCAAATAATAAAAACAAATTGTCAGTAGCATTATTATGTTTGTACCACTGTATAAATTATGAAGAGAAAAAATCGAGGGATATTCAAACATTTCAAACGTTATATTATGTTATATTATGGATATTTTTTGTAAGGACATCTTTTTTTTTCGGTTGAACCGTCACAAAGGTGCCGAACTACGTTAGCATTACTTGGCCCCAATTGTTACTTAGCCCCTTGTAAGGACATCTGGACATACCTATCTAGGGTCCCCGTCTTTGAGTATGAATACAAAACTGAAAAGACCCTGCAGGTAGTTGCCTTACCTTGCCTACCTTAACAGCCCCACAAACATTCTTTTTGATTATTATACTCTACAAATGCATATTACTCTTTACAACATTGGTGCTGGACGGGCTAGCAGTGTTGCCAGGTTTGGTGATTTTTCTCCAGATATGGTGATTTTCAAAACATTCTGGTGATTGGTGAAAAACTTTGGAAATTATATGAAATCTAGTGATTTTTCATAATTTATTTTACATTTTTATATTTACAAAATTGTCGTTATCACAAATAAAGATAATACTAATCACTGTCTACACGAGAACACAGATATCATAATCACAGTATCGTATAATTTTCCAAATTTTATCTATGATAATGATATGATAATATAACAATATTTCCCGCATAAATTTAAATAATATTTAAATCTTATATTATTAAACATATATAATTCATTGCACATAATCTTAGTTCCTACATTTTTTATTATTATATTTTAAATTTATATTTTATTATTATTATTATTATGTGTTACTATTACTGCACATAAAACCATGCTATACCTAGATATGAATAGTTGAAAACAATTTTTCCTATCAGTTGTTTTATAGAATTATACTCAACACAACAAATTATCTGTAACTGTCATTATTTTTAGATTTATTATTTTGTATTTACCCTTAATTTCCGGCGTTTAGAAATAAATGTGGTCATATACTGTATCATATGCACTGCAGACTGCAGTACACCTGTTTTTAAGTAATATTGACTAAATATTTAATATTTATATAATATTTTTAATATACGTGGTTAGTAGTTGAATTCAGTATTGAAATAATGTAAGTATTTATTTACAAAAAACCTTTATTTAGATTTTTGAGTTATTCAAATGTATTCTTAAATATATTGTCTAGGTCTAACAATAGTTCATCTGATTATGACACTGAAGAAGAGAAAAAACTAACCAAGACAAGACCTTCACAAAAAATGAGTTATGCTCAGAATTATAAAGTGAGTTGGGAGAAAAATAAAGAATTTTGTGGATGGCTTGGTCCAAGTGTGAAAGGTTCTACCTATTTTAAATGCAATGCGTGTAATAAAGATTGTAAAGGTGGTATAGCTGCTGTAAAAAAACATAGCTACTCTTCTATACATGAAAGATATGTGACTGCAAAAAAGGCACCATCAGTTTATACATTGGCATCTAAAAAAAAATGTTATGACACAGAAAAGGCAATTAAAAGTACCGAAATAAGAGTAGCTTCATTTATTGCTGAGCATAATATTCCAATAAGTGCTACAGACCTCCTAGTTGAACTTATAAAAAGTATCAAATTGGAACCAGAAGTGTTAAACAAAGTTACTTGCCATCGTACTAAGGCCACAGCTTTAATTAATAATGTAATCGGGGCAACTGGATTTGAAACTGTAATTAATTTAATAAAGACCCAAAAATTTTCACTTCTAGTTGATGAATCTACTGATGTCAGCTCAATAAAACATTTGGCACTTGTTGTAAGAATTAATTATGAATGGACGGTGAAAGATTATTTTTTACAACTGATTCCAATTCACAGCGCTACTGCTCAGTGTATGTATGACGCTGTAACACATTTTTTTATAAAGTATCAAGTACCATACATTGATAACTTGATTGGTTTTGCATCCGATGGGGCTAATGCAATGATGGGAAATAACAACTCACTTAGAACATTACTGGCTAAAGATATTCCTAATATTTTTGTCATGAAATGTATCTGTCATTCTCTGGCACTTTGTTGTAACTATGCATGCCTAAAACTTCCAGATGTTGTAGAAAAATTAGTTAGAAGTATTTATAACTTCATGAACCAGAGTTTTAAAAGACAAAAAGAATTTCAAGAATTCCAGAAATTTCATGACCTGAAACCACACAAAATGTTGCAGCAGTCACAAACGAGATGGTTGTCATTGGAAGCAGTAGTTAGTCGTGTGCTAGAACAATATGAAGCCTTAAAATCATATTTCAGACTTCAAGATTTTGAAAACGACACATTGAACAATGATAAGGCTAGACAAATATATGTTCAACTAAACAATCCGGTAAATGAGCTTTATTTAGAATTTCTCCATTTTATTCTTCCAGTTATAATTGATTTAAACAAAGAATATCAGTCACAGAACCCTAAGTTATTTTTATTATATTCTCGAATGGAATCATCATACAAATTTGTTTTAAGTTGCTACATTAAACCTGATATATTAAATTCAATTGAAATTTCAAAATTACAATTTCGTAACCCTATTAATTTTTTACCAACGGATTCTTTGTATTTTGGTCCTAAAGTGGTAATAGCTTTTCAAAAAAAAATTTTAAATGACAGCGATAAAAAAATATTTCAAACCAACTGTTTAAATTTTTACTGTGAATTGCTTAAGCAATTCCATCAACGGTTCCCATTTAATAGTAATGAAGTACTAGCGTTGAAGGAATTAAATTTCTTTGATCCAAATAATATTTTTAAAGTTCAATCGTTGGGTCCCGTTGCAAATTACTTTGGATCATTTGTTAAAAATATAAATGAATTGGACAGAGAATGGCGACTGTTTCAAAATAGTGACTATAAATCACATTTAAATATTGTAGATCATGTAGCTTTTTGGGAAACTAATTTAAAAGTTAAAAGGGGTGACAACAACTTACTTTTTCCCGAATTGTACAATTTTGTTAAATTGTTATTGAGCCTTCCACATAGCAGTGCATGTGTAGAACGGATATTTAGTGTAATTAACCTGAACAAAACCAAAACAAGGAATAGGTTATCCACTGAAACTTTATGTGGTTTATTACACACCAAATAATTCATGAACAAAATAAGAAACTAAAATTGTTATGATTATGAAATTTCTGAAAGTTTGTTATCGAAGCATAATAATGCAATGTATGCTAAACCATAATATTATTTGTATGCATTTATTTTAAAATTTGACAAACTTATATTAGTTTAGGTTTAGTTCTTATATGAGTATAGTTCCTGTGTGAGTATAATATTGTATAAATGACCAACAATTATGTCTTAATGAGTGGTGCTGTTTGGTACTGTAGTACTTACCTATTGTATTTTGTACATTGTATTATTGTAAATTTGGAATGTAATATTGTGTTTTAATAAAAAATAACGATGAGTTAAGTCATCTGATACTTTGACTATTTTGTTTATTATATTTTTGTATATTTGTAAAATAATATTGTGTTTTCATGAAGTAATAACGTAGAGCTATGTCTGATAATCTTAAACTATAAATCATATTATAAAATTATTAATTGTAATCATTTAATTAACATAATTACTATTATATGCATGAAAAAATAAAGATAAATAATTTCTTTTGTCATGATCACGGTCAAGATATCTTATAATAATAATAATAATATTATGTTCATGCATTATTTATTATTATTATTATTAT
>NW_019101467.1:0-8686 GCF_001856785.1 Myzus persicae | reverse complement strand
ACCTTGTCTAAGCCCTGTCACCACCTCAAAATCCTCCGATACGGCATCTCCGAACTTCACTTTACACTTTGATCCTTGTACACAAGCACGGACTAGTCTTACAAACTTTTCAGGTATACCCAATTGGCACATAGCGCTCCATAGTTTCTCTCTATTCACCATATCATATGCGGCCTTAAAATCAATAAAAAGGAGGTGTATATCTTTGTCAAATTCATGGCTTTTTTCGATCATTTGCTTAATAACATGTATTTGATCCTGGGTTGACTTCCCTGTCATAAACCCTCCCTGGTAATCTCCAATAATTTCTCGTAAATAGGGTTTGATTCTAGTAAGTAGAATATTAGACAGTATCTTATATGAAGTGTTCAAAAGGGAGATTCCCCTATAATTTTTGCAATTCATGGGGTCTCCCTTTTTAAGAATAGGACATAAAACAGATGTACGCCACGATCTTGGTATTTCTTCATGTTCCCAAACTTTAGTAATTAAGTTATGCAGCTGGTTTATTAGTTGTTGTCCTCCCTTTTTAAGGCATTCAGAAATTATCTCATCTTCTCCCGCTGCCTTACCGCTTTTGAGCATTTCAATACCATCTTCTACCTCTGCTCTTGATGGTGGTTCTATGTTTTGTTCTACTGTTGCACGTTCTTCTATAATTGTCCTTTCACTAGGTTGGTTTAAAAGTGTGTTAAACATTTTTTTGAACTCATCTGCTATTTTTCCGTTATCGGTCAATAACGATCCATTTTCTCCTCTAACCATTGATGTTTTACGTTTAAACCCGTGTTTAACTTCATTCGCTTTCCCAAAGAAGATTCGAGCATTATTCTTTCTACTACTTTCTATGAGTTGTACTCTTTCTTTTTCCCATGCTCTCTTGTTCATCCTAATTGTCCTCTTTACCTCTCTCTGTTTCATGGCTAATTCTCTTTTATTTTCTTCTTTTGGGTCCTGTAGCACTTTTAATCTCGCTTTATCCCTTTCTTCCGTGGTCTTTCTACACATTTCATTGAACCAGTGTTTGTTCCTTCTCTGTGGTTCGTAACCCAATACTTCTTCTGAGGTTCTTTTAACCGCTTTTTCTATTCTTCCCCATAATTCTTCTATATTTGCTTCATGTTCAGCGCTTGAAAGGTATTTGTTCAATTTTCCCTGATATTCCTTTGCTTGGTTTCCATTTAGTAGCTCTCTGTTAATTTTTTTGATACTCTGTTTCTTCTGCCAATTCACTGAAATTTTTAGTTTGTACCTTGCCTTTACCAGGAAGTGATCCGATATCGCACTACAACCCCTCATACTTCTTACATCTTCAACGCTTGTTCTTATTCTCCTGTCAACAACTATGTGTTCTATTTGGTTTCTTATCCTTCCACAGGGTGATATCCAGGTCTGTTTATGGATGTTTTTGTGCGGAAACATTGTACTGCTTATGACCATGTTTCTTGCTGCTGCAAATGAAATCAATTTGTTTCCATTTTCATTGGACTCACTATGCAAACTGTTTATTCCAATAGTTGGTCTGTATATCCTTTCTCTTCCGACTTTCGCATTGAAGTCACCAATGATAATTTTTGTCTTCCCCGAAGATAGCCCATCACATACTCTGTCTAGCTCATCGTAAAAAGCATTCTTTACTTCTTCGCTTTTATCCTCTGTTGGCGCGTAACAATTTACAATTACTATGTTAAACCATTTGCATTTAAATTCTATCACTTATTGGTTCAAACTTGACAACATTCGGCATAAATTTGTCCTTAATAATAAAGCCTACTCCTCTTTCGTGTTTTTCTCCACCGCTATATAAAATTGTATTTCCTTGTGACTTTATACTACCAGATCCTTCCCACCTTATTTCTTGAACTGCTGTTATATCCAGTCTGTATCGCTCAAGACACGATACGACTGTCGTCAATGTTCCAGTCCTATACATTGATCGCACATTCCAATTTCCAATACATAAATCCGTAATCTCCACGTTCCGAGGCAATATTAATCGTTGTTTCGTAATCATATTGTTTTGCGTGTAAGGTGATTGGCCTTACGACAACCTCCTCTTGGAGGGTCTGATTACTCCAACCAATTAAGGTCAGAGTAAGGATGGAGTGAACCAACTAACTAAAGTAAGTTCAGTCCACAGCTCGGGGCCCCGGGTTCGCCACACCTGTAGTGCTAATTGCTTAACACCCCCCTGAGGGTAAAGATATACATTATCCTAATGTATATCTATTTATTTCAAATGTTTTTGCAAACTGTTAACAAGAATATGAGGTCATGTAAAGTCATTGACTGCTGTTTATACTCAGATTTTTAAATGTTCCCATGTACATTGCAATTTATTTCAAGAGTTCTTGCCAATAGCAATGACCTGAAATAAATCTTAAAATTTGGCTATAAGCAGATTCTCATAGTAATGTCCTTACCACATTTTCACATCCTGTTCAGAACCAGTATAGAAACTGATTTTAAGTGTTGCAAATAATATAATTTGTGGTGCAGAGAGATTAGATTTAGCAACATACATAAATAAAAAACGAAATCGCGCCTAGAATTTCTGAAATGAGATAAACTATAGGTATGTACCCACATAGCAATTTTGTAACATTAAACGTTACAGGAATATTAAACACCCATTATGTATTTAATATGTGTATTATAATACTCCAGTAGTATTCTAGTAATATCACATTAAGAATATTAATTTTCGAATACTAATATAATATTGAATTAATGCTAATAGCTAAATGTTTATTTACGACTATAGTTTTAATGTTATACAAGGGTTAATTTAAAACTACAAACAGAACCTTATAAAATGTACTTTACTTTAAGGTTTTATGTGTATTTAAATTTTAACATTTTAAGGCCACCTATAAGTAAACATTATCCAATCATTTTATTATACCTACATTTATAGGTTTGTACGCAAATACTGCAAATCCTTTTTCATGTATACATACCATACATGTATAGGCATCATATAAATATTATATAATAATATATATATTATATATTAATATCCAAACAGTGCTGAAGTGTCATAGCTATAGAAGACATTGAGACAACGTCTCCCCACTTATTAGAAATTAGAACAACAGCCGTTAGTTGACATCGACCCGGGTCAAACAAATAATAATTTTGTTTTATAATAAATATTTACATATTTGAATTTTTATTTTAAATTATAATTTATGAGTATAATAAATGTTCATATTAACATAAAACTCGTACAGGGCTATACAATGATGAGAACTCTCTACCCTCTATTAAACTACAAATCAACACTACAAATCAAGTCATCACTCCTTCTATATACCTCAATAATCAGACCGTTGATAACATAATATGCCTGCCCTGTTTGGGCGGCAGCCTCACCCACAAAAATTAAAAAAATCCAAACTCTCCAAAACAAATTCCTCAGGATCTCTCTAAAAGCACCATGGTTCATGAGGAACCGCCAAATCCATAACGACACTGGAATACCCTTAATAAGTACCTGGATAAAAACCCAATTCAAAAACTTCCATGCTAAGTTAAAAGAATCGGATGGCGGCCGTCACTACCAACTTGGAAACAAAACCCAAAATAGGCGGCTAAGACCTCGACTGCCTCAAGACATACCCCCAACGGACAACGAAGAGCCCTCGTCAGAAGATGAAGAATAAACCAATATACTAATATTACTAATATTACTATATTATATTATATTTTATATCGTATAAATTATTATTACTACTATTATTATCACATATATATCATAAATTCAAACTTATTACCATGAACCAAAATATTATATCATTACTATCAGCAATCCAAATGTAAACGTTAAAACATAATTGTAAATATTTGTAATAGCACCTGGTGTGCTGAAACATTTTCAATGAATAAATAAAAAAAAAAAAAAAAAGTATAATAATGTATATTATGTTTCAATATATTTTGTTAAAATCGGTTTTTCGTTGTACAGTTATAGAATTCTTAAAATAGATTAGATGAGCGCGATACGGCTGTGTGTACGAGCTGACGACGCGGGTCATTCCAAATATATTATATTATGGTATAATTATTATATCAAATAGACGTTGTGACGCAACGTTTCGTGAATATGGGAGCGCGGGAACAGGGGAATTTTAATGTGAGTGGAGTTCACTATCTACACTGAATACTGATACCTCAGGCCTCAATTGACAATTTTTGATGTAGTCACGCCATCGTGATAGGTACATCGTACGGGTTTCTTAATATTTAATGTTTTTGTATTGTAATTTGTATTGTGTGGCATGTGTCCTCATGGCTGATGAATGATGATTTAATACCATTTTGAACGATGAAATTGTTTACTCATACAAAAAAAAACATTTGAATTAAAAAAGAAAAGACCATGTCCCTTATTATTGAATTTAACGTCATTGACTTGTTTTCTAAAATCGATAATATATAGAAAAATAGATTTAACGTAAACCTGTTTTTTAAACGTCGTCTTAATGCGAATTGCAGGTATAGGTTCAGTATATAGTATATAATAAATTTTATTTTGTTTGCTATAATCATGTATTATATTAAATTATTATTTTAAGGAAGTTGTTACGTTTTAAATATATTATATTTAATTTTGTTTTTAAACATTTATTTCTTATTGTATACATAAAATAGAAAAAGGAGGAGTCCAAACCTATTATTGCTAATTTTTTTCAGTGTCTCCCCTGCAACCAAAAACCTCACGCCTCGCTACTGTATCCAAAATATAAGAGTGCTATTGTCTCTTTATTATTGTTATTACTTACCTACTTATAGTTATACATGAATTGAGGAGTAGTAACTCAACTTCTTTTTTTAAATATTTTAGAGTACCCCTTTTAATAAATTGTATTACCTACCTTTAATCCATAATTTATTTACATTTTTATGTTCACATATTTTGTTTTCACATTTGCGTTCTCCTTTATCTTAAATACCTATTTATTTTTCAATTAAATTTTCAAGCACTATATTAACATTGCAAATTTTATGTTAAGAATACTGAATAAGGCATTCGCTGTAGTTTTCAACATTTTTACATACGCGTGAGGCCGTGAGACGTTATATCTTAAGGATCTGTACTGTGTGCAGCATTATAAGTACATAATATAGGTACTATAAACTTTATACATATAACTGTCTGCCTACCTATGGTTCTATGCTATTTTAGACTGTAGACTGTAGACTGTATAGTTAGTAAAAAATATAATCATTATAATATTGTATGACAAAATAAACAAAATAAATCATTCATTTTGTCATATGATAATAATTTATATGTTATATTCAATTATGTAATATAAATTATAATTTATATTCATCACAAATATACATAATAAACTAATATAATAATATCTATATCTATTCTGTGATATTCATATTTCATATACCCTGCAGTTATTTATCTATGATTGATCATTAATGATTATACCTTGTACTATAGCTAGGTAATCCAAGATTGAAAAGTATTTGAATACATAATAAAAAGTTGAGCTTTTAGGAGAAGATGAATTTTCTCACATTTTTTATAATAGGTAGGTAGGTATAGGTACCTACTTTTGTAGTACCTACGTATGATTTATTGATTTTAAACTAAGTTTTAAAATGAGTTTAATATGTACATATATAATATTATATCATTTTTTAAATGTATAGTATTGTTACATTTTTAGTACCTACATATACCTATATATATATATAGGTGATAATGTTATATGATTCTATTATAATAGATTATATAATTATTTAATAACATATTTTTATATTTGTTTACAATTTTAAATAATAATAATGAAAGGGAATGCTAATTTCAAACATTTATTTTATTATATTTTTCACGTGGGTAAATATTTTAACTTTTTATGAAATTTAATATATATATACTATAATCATGACTTTTTAAACCATATTAAACTCCCACTTGTTCGTTTTATCATTTTAAAGGGTAACACATAAAAAAGAATAAGTATTAATAGTTAGTAGTACCTATACTTAATATTAAACAATTTACAATTTATACATTTTCATTGTGATAAGAAAAAAACAAACAAAACTGGTTAACCAGCATTTTGTCAAGTAAAATCATACCTACAATAGGTAGCTATTATATTACATTCAAACTGTCGAAGTAGACTTCTATAATTATAGTTCTATATCTATATCTTTTAATTAAGAAATAAAACAATTTCAAAAAAATAATACAATAAATTTATACAGTATTACATAAACTAAAATTATATTAATCAAGCCCAATAAAAAATATATGTAAATGCATAATTATAATACATTATGTGTGTATAGGCAGGTAATTCCTAAAAAAATAAATATGAATAGTATAATTATTATGCACACATTAACTGGTATGTAATTAATCTTGTCTGAGTATTATTAAATTATAATTACTTATTACAATTATACTTCAGCACTATATTATATATAAACATAAAATTCTCAATCACATATTATTATTATGTTTGTTATTAAACATTGTAAGTAGATAATATTTATTAATATACATGTATATGTATCAAACCCTTTAATAACTATAGAAAAATAAAAATAAAACATATAATTTATTATTGAATTAGTGTATGTAATATTGGTATTACAATAGACTGCCTATCATCTAAAGTTTTAAGAAAAATACATTTGCATACAATTTGTGTAATTGGTAATGGTATCAAATTACCACAATAGCTATTAGTTACTGAAACTATTCCCAGTCTTGAACTTGAAATAGGTTTATGGTAAAATGATGATGACGAATCAGAAAAAGTATATCCTATTAAAATACATTCATTTTTAGTGTCTTCTATATGTTTAATTATGTTTACTACTTTGAAAACTTTTTTTTCAACTGTTTGTACGTAACAGTCTTTTTCATTACATCTTATTTCCATGTTTTTCAATTTTACAATTTTATATTGGTTAACATTTTTAGACATTAATGGTATTGCAGGTAATGGGCCATCATGGTGAGGTTGTTTAAATACATACGAATCTTCATTAAAAACATTTGAGATGTGTGTATTTAAATACTTAGTTTCTTCATTATAACGTTTAACAGCTTGTTGTAGTGGTTGATGACTTTTCCTTAAATATTTTTTTAATACTGACATGTGATTCTCAAAGGGAAATGCACTGCAGTTATCTAATGACCCAAAATTAATGTAATCATCACAGATATGTTCCAATGCATGAATATTATGGGAAATATATTGTTCACCATATATCTCACTAAACGTTTTGATAAAATAGTTTAGTAGCTCTCTACAAAATGTTAAATGCCGATCACTTATATTTGGAGTTAAAAGTAATCTCATGCTAACATGCAAACATAAAAAATTCAAGTAACATTTTTTATTTATAATATTTTGTAACACAATAGGACCAAAGTATAATAAAAACATTCTCAGCTCAGTGGCCTTCCATCGATTAAATTCATCCAAACCCCGTGGTTTTCGTTGGAAGTCAACAGGTGTATATTGCTTCATACTTAATAATAAAATACTTAATTGTGTGCTATTTCTGCTGCCAATACGATTAATCAGTGGACCTTTTAACCACAGGTTTATCAACTTTTTCATAACACCAAGGCAAATGAGATGCATGTAGTCAAGACTAAATGATTTAATAATATCTATGCCGGGTATTTCTGTAATAATAGAAAGAGACATTCCAATATGATGTTCTTCATTTTCTTTAGTAATAAAATTATCATGAGTTCTTTTTGCACAGTTAAGATCTGGAAAACACACTCTATGGCCTATATAATTTCCTTCAACAAAACACCTTGAACATGAAAAAAACCCATTATGACTTTTTGTTTTCAAAATAAATGATTTTGCAGGTACGTCACATACAAATACATCCATCATAACTTTTATCTTGTACGAAATGCCTTTTTTATTTTGTATTTCTATTCCATTTGTAATTAAATCACTAATTTCCTGAACAAAATCGTGCATGAATACATTACTTTCTGTTGGTTTTTCATTTCCACAGTATATACCAACAGGAAATACTATTTTAGAATGTGGCCTTATATAGCATAATATCGGCCAAAAAGTACTTTTTGAACTTTTTGTTAATGGAAGCCCGTCAATACCCACAACTAATTTAATAAAATCATTACCATCATCCGTGAAGTTATAATGATTTTTTATTCCACTTTCTATACCAAAATGGTAGTAAAAACCGGGGGGTACTTCTTTAAGTATGATTTTACTATTAGAAATATCAGTTTTCAATAAGGTTCTGGCGTCTATTGGAAGAGAAGAATCATATGAAGACTTAAGAATTACCAATAAATCAGAAATTGCAGCATGTGTTATTCGGTGTTTTATACTCCATTCTGCTAGTTTATTTCGAATAGAACCCACTTCTGTATTCACATTATTTGTAAAGTTTTCATAAAATTCTTCATCACTTGAGCTACAACTTTCTAAATCAAGTGCATCACTATTGTTAAGAACCCATGGCTATTATACAGTTTATTTCGATACATCTATATGTTAATAAACATATAGAAGTATTTCTTTATAATCAAAATGCAGAGTGTGTGTCGTACGACGCTGCTACCGTGGGAACCGCTGAATAAGGGTTTTTGATGTGACACGGGGCACCGTCTCGACGACACACAGGGGGTCAGTCAGTCGTAGTTAGAACC